>NC_079451.1:13469989-13509989 GCF_903798145.1 Danio aesculapii
ATCAATAGCTGGCAGTCCATGTGTCCCACATGACAAACAGGATTACACCCTAAATCCTGCGTTGTGTGCACTGCTCCTCCTCCTAAAGTCACCCAGGATGTCAAATACTGAGAGCTGGATAATCAACAGAAGACAGGTCTGTGCTGCAGAATCGAACAAATTCAAGTTTCTCTATAAGGCTCCCACAGCGCATTCGCAGTGGCAAACTCTTAGATAACCACAAAACCGGTGTCCTGACATTTTATCCCTGTCAGTTTATGCTAACACTCTATTTGAATGGTTCTAAGGTTGGGGTTAGGGAATGAGGTAGGTTAGGGCGATATCACAGCCTCACACTGCTCCGCATGAAGATTTATCCTGGTAACACAATCTGATTGGTGGAATGTTATCATCAAGATGTGCTACCTACTTTTTGAATGGGAGCACTATCTGATGTTGCACAAGTGTATATGTGGCATTGCATGGGTCAATAGGAACAATTTTCCTTCATGCCACAAATCAGTAGAATATTAGGTAATCATGTTCCCTGAAGATATTTTGTTCATTTCCTACTGTAAATATATCAACACTTTATTTGTAATTAGTAATGTGCATTGCTAAGCAGTTTATTTAGACAACTCCGAAGGCAATTTTCTCATTATTTACATTTTTTAAACCCTCACATTCCAGATTTTCATGTTCTCTGAAGACATTTCGTTCTACTGTAAATATATCAAATTTATTTTTGACTAGTAATGTACATTGCTAAGCACTTCATTTTAACTACTTTGTAAGTGATTTTCTCATTATTGGAGAGGGGTCTGGATGCAGACCTGGTGCAGTGCAATCTGAGCTGCATCCAATGCTTTTTAATGCATTCACCTAACCCCACCCCTAACCCTACCCGTCACAGTGACATCACTCATTCTATTAAGTGCATTGTCTGACATTGCATCGCTGAGTGATGCAATCTCAGCTTGCATCATAAAGGCTGCATCCAGATAATTACATTATTTAGATTTTTTTAACCCTCAGGTTTCAGATTTTCATATTCCCTGGAGATATTTTGTTCATTTTCTACTGTAAATATATAAAAACTAGATTTTTGATTAGTTATGTGCATTGCTAAGCACTTAATTTAAACAACTTCGAAAGTGATTTTCTCATTATTTCAATTTTTTAACCCTTAGATTCCAGATTTTGATGTTCTCTAAAGATATTTTGTTCATTCCCTACTGTAAATATATCCAAACTTGTTTTTTGATTAGTAATGTGCATTGCTAAGCACTTCATTTTAACCACTTTGAAATCAATTTTCTCATTATTTAGATTTTTTTTAACACATTTTCAATCTAAATATTATCCTATTCATCTTTCTTTTCTTTTATTTATTTATATGGTGCTTTTACAATGTAGATTGTGTCAAAGCAGCTTAACATAGAAGATTATAATAAATTGAAACAGTATCAGTCCAGTTTTTAGAGTTTATGTTCAGTTTAGTTCAGTGTGGTTTAATTTTTACTGAGAGTCCTTTTTGCTGAGAGTCCAAACACTGAAGAACAAATCCATCGATGCGCAGCTCCACAAGTCCCGAACCATGCAAGCCAGTGGCAAACCATGCGTTCCAGCAAATGTGAACCTTTTGAAAAGTGATCACACACAGCTTTTCTACTTTACATCCAAAAGTGTGTCTGTCCACATTGCAAAATATTATGGTAACACATTTTTGTTTCCTTGTTACACATGTACTGCTATAGTAATTACAATGAATAATGCAGAATTTCATGCAACTAATCCTAAACCATAACTCTAACCATATTGTATGTGCTCGTAATTAGTTATTAATGCTCAGCAGGGCCGGTGCTAGACTTGCATGATTTGGGGGGGCAATCAATAATTGTTGTAGGGCTGCAATCTTTTGGTTGCATAGTTAATAAATTTAATATCTAATTTTTAAACAAATCTGTGAAAATTACTTCAGCACATTTCAATTGCCCTTTTTATAGGCTACAAGCAATATGCAGTTTTTTAAGAAAAAACAAAAACAAAAAAAGTTCTTGGCACTCCTGATGAGCAAAGAAAGCTTGGACAATACATCTGTTTGGTTGTTCTTTTTATTTAAGCAAATCACAAAACTAAAATTTTCACTGAAATAAAACAAATGAAAAACTCATGAATTCATTTTTTTCTTAAATATTTGTTGTTCATCTGATGATTTTTGCAACTTCAAATTGCTCAGATTACAGCTCTAAATCACCTTTCATGCATGATGAGCTTTGAAGAAACCTGGAAAGACATTAAAACATTTTTTATACAGATCCTCTAGGCATGGGCCGGTGTAAGTTTGTGACAGTTTGATGGCCAGCGGAGAAATTAAAATGGTCGTGCCCAACTGAGCCTGGTTTCTCTCAAGGTTTTTTTTCTTCACTTCCACCTTTAGTGAAGTTTTTTTTCCCTCTCCGCTGTCGCCACATAAAAATATCACGGTTTTACGGTATTGTGATTACTGCACTAAAATAAGTTCCTTTTTAAATGTCTTAGTAAAAACAACACATTTCCCCCCATTGAACACAATGTACAGCATTTCATTTTACAATTTTTCAATTTATAATTCACATTTATAATACTTTGTAAAGTAAACATGTCAGGCTAAACACTTTAAATAAATCATTGACTTCTGCTAGGTTCATTAAAAAAACTGATTTTTTTACAATTCATAAAAAAATTACATATACCTTAGGAAAGGTATAACAGAACTCTTTTGGGGTTTTAAAACCTTGACTTTTCCAAACCGTGGTAAACCTTGAAACTGGTTATCATCCCATGCCTATTCTCTCTACGTCCTCCAGGTTCACTGATCTTGGTGCACTTGGTCATTTTCTATAGGATTTCTTCAGTTGTTTGTTAGCGTTCATGACTGATAATTATATTATGCATAATAAGCAAGTGCTTATTTTATTTATTTATTTATTTATTTATTTGTTAGTTTATTTATTTTTGTGACATGTTTAAAGTTATCAATATGAATGTACAATGTGCTTTAATGCTTATTTGTTTAATATTGACTGGAACTTTTCTTTGGAGGGGTGGAGGGAGGGTCAATTCTGAGAGGCCATTTTCCCCACAGACCCGGCCTTCATACTCAGTAGTTAAAATAATAGTAACATGGTAACAAGGGCACTTTAAAATAAAGTGTAACCAATATGACTAATATTAGTCTTAAAAATAGGCCCACATGAAATCTTGTTGATTTCCTTTATTATGTTTTTAGTTATGATACTCCTAGAATCATTCCACATAAATCCACAGATTTTTTATAAAATTCTCTGCAGACATAGCAAAAAATGTCCGCAGATTCTGTCTGGCACTACTTATAAATAATTTTTCACTAAAACATAATATTACAGTAGACCTGAAAGTTTTCCTTGACATTTTTCAATAGCAGTTTCTGAGTGAATACAGTTTCAACAACCTTTCCTTTTTTCAAACTGTTGGTCAATTATTATCTGCCAGTGTCCTTCTGGTTCATTGCAAATGTATCTCTGTGTCCTGCATCACCTTTCAGGTCCGTTCCCTGCTGCATTTATCTATAACCTGCATAATAATATGATGAACACGACCCATGTACATTATGCAAATAAAGCCAATTAGGCCAGGAAGTGTGTGAGACAAAGGTGTGCTACAGCTGGCTAGTCTCTTGGTCACAGCAGACGGTGGAGTGTTTGCTTGGCCTGATTTAAGCAGCTGGTCACAGAGGTTACGTTCGGACGCATTCACCCTTCTCCACAGGGGGGACCAACAGTCTCAAAGAGAAAGTTAGGCAAGTTTCAGCTCTGCATTTATTTTTGCTCGGGGGGTCAGCAATGATAAGGCAAACAAAGATGGCATGCAATACAGGTTCCCCACAAATCCTTGGTCTAGCCACACTTAATGTTTAATTAGCCGAGGCTGGGCAGTCCCCTAATCATTACACAGTGCATTAAACCTGTCCTAATCAGGCCTAATCCTGAATGTGTGCTCCTGATCTTTCTCTTCTGCTCTCACCAGAGATGGACGCTCTCTAGTAGTATTGATTAAGCCATAAGTACCTGCTAAGATGTGTACATCCTAATAATTAGGTTCTATATTAAGAATGGGTGTTTTTTTCCTCTTCTTTCTGATCAATCACTGCTTTGGGCATCATCAGCATTTCGATTTTCCCAAGTCATTTGTTTCCCAGAAACAATTTGAGATACTGTGAAAGATAATTGTAGGGGTTTAAATGGTAAGTTAGAAAACAAATGTCTTTTGTTACCAATCAATGATCATTAGTAGGGCCAGACGGAATCTGTGGACGTTTTTTGTTATTTCTGCGGATAACTTTGGTAAAAATCTGCGGGTTTCTGCAGAATTATTTTGGGAGTATCATAACTAAAATCTTAATATGAGAAATAAAAAATTATATCTTTTTAACTTTTATTTAATGTTTAAAATGCAAATCCAATTAGATCCACTTTATTTGGTAAACAAAGCAAGTCTCTCATATAAAATATCTATTAAAAGACAGAAAATATTACTGTACAAACTGCACTGTACATAAATCAGATGAACATTTTCATATTAGTCAATGATATTACTGTGATTAATTTAAAAACTGAATAAATATAGATTTACACACAATTACTAAAGTAAATAAACAGAATTAACGATGGGCTAAAAATCTGCGGAATTCTGCGCGTGCAGATTCCGTGTGGGCCTACTCATTAGAAATACTATGGATAATTTATTAAGCATTAGCATCTAGTGAATTCATTATTTGTTAAGCATTAACTCCACATTAATAAACATTAGTAAGCAGTTTATAACTGCAGTTACAAATGCTGTATTCTTGACTTATGAGCACATTTATAATGTGCTTAATAATTGTACTTTCATAATTTCTGAGTGATTGATTTTTCATTACTAAATTAAGTATTGCATTATTGTCAAACCATCTGTATTTAAGAGTAGTTGGGGGTTTTTAAGATCCTTCAGAATGAGTTAGTAAATTATTAATAAACTATTAAAATTATCGTTTATTTATCTAATTATTCAGGCATATATAGCAGTAATGGTTAATATGTATGTTAATAAATGCTTTATTAACTCAACTTCATGCAGTTTGTGACCTACTCTGAAGTGAGGACTATTTATGCTTTATAAATCCCTTATAAATTACAATTAAAGGCTCAGTATCAAATGAACAATAATCTTTGCAATCTTATCTAAAAAAATAAAATTACTATAATGTTTAAACATTACAGAATAACAGGAGTGTCAAAATACGACAGAAAATCGGATAAATCAACAACAATATAATAATTTAACAAAATAACAGGATGCAATGTTTAAACTGTAGTCATTTTATTTTAGTTAAGATTGCAAAGATTATTTTTTTCATTTGATACAGTTTCATTTGTGTATCTTCAAATGAATAGAAATGAATAATGTCGTTTGTGTTCTTTTTCCTGTTTAGAATTTAACTGAGCCTTTAATTGTCATTTATGAGGGATTTATAAGCATAAATAGTCCTCACTTTAGATAATGTCACAAAACTGTATGAAGTGGAGTTAATTAAGCATTTATTAGCATAAAAATTAACTATTAGTATATGCCTAAATAATAAGATATATAAATGTTTATTTGAATAGTTTATTAATCATTTACTAACTCATTTTGAATGATCTTTAAAACCAACAACTATGCTTAAATAACTGGTTGGTAAATAATGCAATACTTAATTTAGCACACTTATTAAGCACATTATAAATGTGGTTATAGGTCAAGAATAAGGCATTTGTAGCTTCAGTTATTAACTGCTTACTAACGTTAATTAATGTAGAGTTAATGCTTAACAGACAATAAAGTCACTATTTGCTAATGCTTAATAAATGGTTCATAGTGTGTAGTTATTGTAAAGTGTTACCGAAATGGGTTAACGAACATTTCTGCAAGACTGCACATGCAAAAATGTTTACTACACTAATAGAAATAAAGAAATAGAGGTTAATAAAGACATTTCCTCACACAATATTTTCTTGATGGTTGGTTATAAGAAAGCAGACCCAGTTGCAGCAATGAACAAAACAAAGGTTTTATTGATGGATTTAAACACAAGTCAACAGACAAGGGGATGACAAGGTCCAAACATTAGGGGTAATACCACAGGGAAGCCAGTGGTAGGAACAAGACTGCACCAGAATAAAAGGTCAAGTTGGAGTAGGAGCAACAAACTGGTCTAGATACCAGGTCAAAACCAGATCTAGATACTAAGAGCAAGCCATGTAAATTCCAGACTGGCAGGGCAGTGAAGTCAGGACTGGAAAAGTATAAGACACAAGACAGCAAACAGGCAGCAATAATTGTACAATAAAATAATAACTATAACTAAATCTAAAAGAAAATATGAATCTAATAGAAATCCTAGTAGAAAGGAAACTAAACTGACTAGGCTGAAAAAAATTACATAAGTCTTCTAGAATAATAAAGAAAAAACAGACATCTAATAATAAACTACGAATACAATACTGGGATTGACAGAAAAAATAGAACAAAAATAGTTATAAGGATAAAAGCAAGACACAGATAAGAATATAATTAAAAAGTAAACACTAGAAACAAACAAAAGAAAGTAGTAACTACAAACAAAGAATAATTAAACAAGAGAACTGAAGAACAGGCAAGACAAACCACTAAGGATACAAGGCTAGAATTCAAGATAGGCTCACATGGAACGAATCAGCAAAGAAACGAGAGCACACAGCACAATATATAGAACAAAGCACATGAGAGAAAGGTAAAAACAAGCAAGATAATGAGATCTAAATAAGAGGGTGGGGTAACTGAAAACAAGGAGGAACGACAAGAGGAGCACATGGCCAACACAAATTAAGGTAAAGTCATGTAAACAAGCACAGGACAAGCAGGGAAACATTAAACACTGACAAGACAGACAAAACTGTCAGGTCAGGACTATGATAACTTTGTCTTGATATTTTTGTCATTCTTTAAAGTTACTTTTAAAACCAATTTACTAGTCTTGCGATACATTTGAAAAGTAACTAAATGCGTTACTTACTTTCTGAGTTTTGTATTACACTACTCTTGTGTAAATTTTTTTTGCATACTTCCCAAAATGTGTCTCTGAAAATCCGGAAGCCAAGGGGTGGGGTGGGGGCAAGGTGTCTAAATAACACAGCTAAGAATCTAAGCTAAGAAGAAACTGTACTGAGCATTAGCAAATGTGTGATCGGATACTATACCAAAGTTGGTGACTTGGGGATGTTACAGGAGCTGAGGACCTTGGTTATGTGAAATTATGGGAGTTTTCCAAAGAAATAAAACGGGAGGGTGGCTGGAGATGGTCTGAAATACGGGAGACTCCCAGAAAAAACGGCAGTGTTGGCAGGTACAGTTAAAGTCAGAATTATTATCCCCCCTGAATTATTATCCCCCCTGATTATTTGTTTCCCCAATTTCTGTTTAACGGAGAGCAGATATTCTCAACACATTTCTTAACATAATAATTTTAATAACTCATTTAAATTAGCTGATTTATTTTATCTTTGCCATGATGACAGCAAATAATATTTTACTAGATATTTTTCAACCCACTTCTATACAGCCTAAAGTGACATTTAAAGGCTTAACTAGTTTAATTGGGTTAATCAGGCAGGTTAGGGTAATTAGGCAAGTTATTGAATATAGATGGTTTGTTCTGTAGACTATCGAAAAAAAATTGCTTAAAGAGGCTAATAATTTTGTCCTTAAAATGGTGTTTAAAATTTTTTAAAAATCAGTGAGATGAGTAAATACATGTTCACATTTAAGCTAGAACTACAGTCAGTATCATTTTTACAGTACACATCTAACAGCATCTGCACTTACTGCCAAATTCTATCAACAGAGTAACTATAATAGAGTTACTCAGAGAGTAACTCCGATATTTCTGGGAAAATAAAAAGAAATGTGTTATTATTGGTTTGTGTGTTACCTTACCCCATTGCATGGTGAAATCTAATACATTTTAATGTTTGTATGACATTAGCAGCTTAATATGTGTGGCCCTTCTGACATTGTAAACTTACTTGGTAGCTCACCCAGTACTGTTTTGAAACATGGCTGACACAACTTCTACACTGCAAAAAATTCCTTGTTGCCTTCAAATTAGCATTATGAGTCCATTGAACTTATAATATGTTAAACTGACTTAAAACACCTTGCGAAACTTTAAATTAAATTATTAATTAAGTTAAAACATATATTGTTTTGACTCATTGATCATATAGTTTTTTACAGTGTATAGGAGCAAGCTAAAATAGCATATCTGCATTAGCAACTGTCTTTTTATCTTTTGTTACACTAGTTTAGAATCATCATTTACTCATTCTTGACTCGTTCCAGTTGAACACAATAAAAGATACCATTGTAACCACTGACTTCCAGTATTTGTTTTTCCTACTATGGTTGTCAATGGTTACAGGTTTCAATAAAAAATGTCAAGAATGAGTAAATGATGGCAGATTTTTCATTTTTGGATGAACTATTCCTTTAATAAACCCACAGATAAAGATACAAAAATATATATATATTGGTGGATGTGTTACCTAAAAAGTGCACTTTGTTTAGTTCCACAGTTCAATTCAATTAATCTTTATTTCTATAGCGCTTTTACAATGTAGCTTGTGTCAAAGCAGCTTAACATAGAAGATTATAACAAATTAAAACTGTGTCAGTCCAGTTTTCAGAGTGTAAGTTTAGGTTAGTGCGGATCAGTGTGGTTTGATTTTCACTGCTGAAAGTCCAAACACTAAAGAGCAAATCCATCGATGCGCAGCTCCACAAGTCCCGAACTATACAAGCCAGTGGCGAATACAGTTTAAGTTGTTTACCACAGTTTCATCCACTGAAAATGCAGAATTTTTCTATCTTTGACAGTGGCTACTTTAACTACGCCCCAATTACCTCTCCAAAAGAGGTCCAAATGTGCTGGTCAAAAAAATTAATAAATAAAAAATCCAAGCAACCACATTTATTCTGAGTGCTGTGCTGCAGAAAACAGATCAGGTAATTACTGTACTTTCCAGGACTATAAGGCCATACATTAAAATCTCCAACAACTTCTCAAGTGACAACTCATCTAATCACAAGGACAATCACAGAGAGGCTGTGCTGTTTACTGATTGCTCTAATCAAAAATAGCTTCTTCAAACAGCGCTAATTGGTAAGTTTATCCACCGAATCACATGGCAGACATGCAGGGGACACGGTCCTGATTTGCCGAACCCAAATATCCCATTTGCATTAAGTGCCACCAGAATGCTCTTGACTCCCACAAGTTATCAGCAAACCAGACAATTATTCATCAGCAGCAAATTGGCACATCAAAGTCAAATCAGAGAATTACGGAGAGGAACACCCAACACCGGGGCTGAGAGATGTTAGGTGGCCTTTGATTGACCGCATTGCCCTTCCAGAGTCTTCACCAGCATTACAGCGTTTAAACCCCTACCGAGGCCTATTTGCCTGCCGGACAAGTGTTATATTCAGATAATGGCCATTCAGACAGTGAATGGAATCTGACCCTGTTTCCCAGTAGGAGCTTCTGCTTCATCACAAGATTTGGACATTTTGTGAAACTGATATCTCTAAGGGGGACAAATACAAAACATGCAAGACACTATTTCTGTTTCAAATATAAGAAGTTTTCTTTTTCTGAAAAAGTAATGGTGGAGGTCTACCTGCATACATCTGATTATTGATTGATTGTTGCTGGAAGCCACATACTTACTTGGTTGGAGTTTAATAGCATAAATGAACCGTTCAAACTCTAAAAGTGATCTATTGAAAAGCATTCCTCTGAGATACTGCAAAAACCAAAACATGATACTAGAAGAGCAGAGTCAAGCTCAAGAAGAAGCATGAGTAAAGAGGAAGAGTTTGGCAAACTGGAAACAAATGAATTTGAAAGATTAGGGGTCACATTAGACTCTGTTTCATGGAGATGACGTGATTTTATAGAAAATAGCTGCAGCTAAACAGCTTTAATCCTACATTATGTAGAGACCTGAACAGCAGACAATGAGCGCTTCAAGCACATGAATGCAACTTGGCCTTCTTTTTGCTTCGGCATCGCTTGATGGTCTTTTATCATTAGCTGAATAGTATGTTTTCACTGCTCCTGTATGAGTCCATCATCAATAAAAGACAGAGATGTGTGTATGAACAGAAAGACACTCTCATTCGAGGACTAGCCATTCCCAATTTTATCGCTGGCAAGTGAAACAAGCCATACAAGTAGCTATCCAACAGCGGTCGTGAAAGAAATGCTTCAAAACGCTGCACTTTAGGGCAGCCGACCTATTTCAATCAAACCCTGTGAATCGGAAATGCATGGCCTTGCTTCTGCTCAACATTGAGCTGAATGCAAGGTGAAATATATTTTTGACAAATTCAAGCATTTTTTGCTGGTTTCAGATTCTTCTAATTTCAATAAAAATTGAACCCAGTATGCCACATTCAGTGGATAGTGCGGTAAGTTAAATAAGAATTTGTGTAAATGTTCTGCACCTGTGTCACTGGGGTGCTGTCAATCTAATGCTGTTTTACGAGGAATGAATTTCGACGATTCCACAAAATATGTCACATACTCGAGGGGTTGCAATCATGAACCAAAAAAGCTGCCGATTAGATGATCAGAGACAGTGTCCCTCCGTCAAACCACACTAACCCTACAGCATCAGTCAAGTATAGGATTTCCTTGACTTTAAACAGTTATTGTGGAGGAAACTGCTAGTGCTCGCACTGTATTGAAAGTATGTGACACATCCACATAAACACAAATTCAACACTGGTGGCCTCTCAGTGCATGTAAAGTAATGAAACCTGAGAGCACTTGTTCCCCATTTCAAGTACAGTGCAGTATTCAGTATGCGTCTGCAATGATTTCCTATTCATAGCTCATCGTATGTTAGTTTTCAGGAATTTTGATAAAATTAAAAGCTATTTAATTTAAGAATCTAGAGCTGTCTAATACTTGCTAAAACAAGCAACTGTTTATGTATTAATTGTCATATTAAAAGATAATGCATGGTAACCATGAGTCTCAAACACTATTTTTTCCTCAGTATGAAATCTTGGTGAAAATTAGGCCAATTGCAACAAAACACTCCTTCAATTTTAAGTTCGTCTAAGCTTATATTAAACTTTCTTATTTTAAAAACAGGCAAGGAAGGGAGATACTAAAGCCTGCTGCACCACAGCTTTATAAAGGTTTCTATACATTGCTAAGATGCTGAATTACGGCACTGGTGGCGTTTCAGTGTCGCACTTCACATTTGATAAGTAATGGTTTTTAAAGAGCAGTTCTCAACCAGTCATCAACTTAGAGCTTATCATAATACAAATTGTGGGATATACAAATTAAAATGTATTCTACACAACCTCGAAGAAGCATAAAGTCTGTTCAAATGTATCTTTTGTTAGTTTTGTGATGAGACAACAAACCAACATAGGCTCATTCTAAAAACGTATTAAAATTATGTAGCCAGAGCTATGTATGGCTGCATTTTCTCTTCAAAATGAATGCTATGGGGAACTATGTCGCTGTTCCTATTCTCGCTTACCAGCTGACTGCTTACCTCCATGTGGATGGCTTTTTCACTGTTACCAGTTTGTCCGGTATGTCGACATGTACGTCGGCAGACTTGAGATGCAGAGTGGAGTTGACCGCGACAACAGGGTTCGAGTCAGGTGACGAACAGTTCCAGAAAGCAGGTAAGACAAAAACAGAAGCCAAAAAATAAAATAAACAAGTAAATAACAGGGTGAGAACATGGTAATATCTGAAAACGTGGTAAAATTAAGAGGGCTTTTCTATTTCTGGATTCCTTTTTACACGGCGGTTGGGTTTAGGGAGATGGGGTGGGCGGGTCAATCGGTGCTTTTTAAAATACTATTGGTAGGGTTTAGAGAAGGGGGAGAGTGGGGATAATCGGTCGGTTGGTCAGTCAGTCAGTTAACCAAAAGCGGCCTGTGGTGAATTTACATGAGACCAGCAGGTGCGAATGGCACCCGTAAGAGAAATTTGAGATCAGAAAAGGTGTACACAGCAGCCTCTGGCGGATTTGTGAAAAAAAAAGATATAGCTCCTGGGACGTATTTTGCTCTCTTCCGAAATGTATGTAGGGGTAAGTTTTCAGAATGTCAGATTTCAAAATCTGAGTGGTAACAAGCACATGTAAACTGATGAGTATAAGTGTTCAATGCATGCTTATAAATCATGTCATATCACTCAGCTCTTATTGTGACTTTTCTTGAGTAAGAGAACGGCAATACACTTCATAAAATATGGATACAGTAAATTATTAGCCCCCCTGTTTATATTTTTCCCCAATTTCTGTTTAACGGAGAGATGTTTTTAACACATTTCTAAACATAATAGTTTTAATAATTCATTTCTAAAAACTGATTTATCTTTGCCATGGTGACAGTAAATAATATTTGACTAGATATTTTTCAAGACACTTCTATACAGCTGACAGCGACATTTAAAGGATTAACTAGGTTAATTAGGTTAAAGGGGTTAATAATTTTGACCTTTAATGGCTTTTAAAAAAATAATAGCTGCATTTATTCTAGCCGAAATAAAACAACACTTTCTAGAGTGTTGACTCTCTATAGAAGAAAAAATATCATCACATATGCTGTGAAAATTTCCTTGCTCTGTTAAACATCATTTGGGAAATATTTAAAAAAGAAAAAACTTCAAAGGGGGGCTAATAATTCTGACTTCAACTGTATATTATTTATTTTATTTTTTGCAGAGGTTGACATCAGTTCATGCATGTGTTTTCATATACAGTAAAGCTTCTAAATGGATCTCTGCCAGTCGCTTTTGTTGATTAAATTTAGACTACAGCATATTTCACCCACAACTCAGGACAAAATAGGTCACTTTCGCAGACTTCTAGCTAAATTAAAAATCTCCACCATTTCAATTGAAAAGCTTTAACAAGAAATCTTCAAAAAAAAAATAGTATAATTATTTTTTTTTTACATGAAGTATGATTATTTTGCAGCTGTGTATGTGTATGACAAAATGCAGGCACTGACAGAAACTGGAGTGTCAGAGCAGAGCTTATTATCATCCCAGCGTATGGTCATTCCAAATATGGTCAAACTTTTCATTGAAGGGATAATTTTTGTGGTTAAAAATGAACATATAAAACCATTTCTGGAGAATTTTTGATCTTACCTAAGCCACATACCTACTATGTAGATATCAGAGAACTTATTGAATCACTGCTCTCAATGGAACCATTAACAACATTATTCTGTAGTATGATAGCTTTTTAAAATATTATGGCTTTTACAGTAATTAGCTACTTTATTATTTATTGTGCCAAATGCCACTTGGTTGGTCTTCATGTCACATTTTATTGCACATACAAATTTATCAGTAATAAATCCAAACACAGTGCACCCCTTTAACTAGTTTTAATGTTTAAAAAGGGATGGAAATATTTTTATTATTCATTACCCTTTTTAATGTAAAGGTTGCTTTCCCATTACAAGACTTGAAGTGGTTATCTAAATCTATCTGTTCAAGATTATAACGTTTGTCTAGCCAAACGCAAACTGGTCAACACATTCAGTTTGATACAGATGCTAATATTTATATAGAAAGTTCTGATAGCTTGTAATGCCAATTGATGGGATCCCTATAACAGAAATGTAGAGTACTCACCAAAAATGTATTAATTTCAGTTGTTATTTTATATGCTCAGATAATGTCAGATGATTTTTGTGATTGTTTCATATTATGGCGAAGCCTTGATTGATTTAATTTGGGGTAAAAAAATCTCAAACGCACAATAAAGCAAATTTATTAGTAACAAATCCAAATACAGTGCACCCCTTTTAGGAGTTTTAATGTTTAAAAAGGTATAGAAATATTTCTATTTTTCATTACCTTTTTAATGTAAAGGTTGCTGTCCATCATGATATTTGGAGTGGTTGTATTTACTTGAAATGGATCTGTTCAAGTTTGTCTGGCAAACGCAAACTGGTCAGAACATTCAGTTTCATACAGATGCTGATATGTATAAAGAAAGTTCTGACAGCTTGTAATGCCAATTGATGCGATCCTTATAACAGAAATTTCACCAAAAATTTGATGTGTGGAATGTTGCTAAAAACCTATTAGGACACATATATTTCACTAACAAGTAAAAGAAATTGAACTCCATTGTGTTATAAATATGATTTTTATGATGTCGGAAGTCCATTATAAAATGTAAAAAAATAATAAAAAAATTAATACTATTAAATATTTTTTCTTCATATTTTGACATATTATTAAGTTAGGAAGTTATTATGGCAACTTTAATGTAATACAGTTTGGCATATTTAGCTGCGGCACACCACCCACAATCAAATTTGATTTTTGGCCCTTCATAAGAAAAAGTTTGGGCACCCCTGATCTAGATGGTTAGCTTGTAGCCTGTGAACATTCCCTAATGGTGGCTGCGTGTGTGCATTCATGAAACTGTTTCAGTTTGTCAACTGCTCCCAGCCACAAGCTCTCTCTGCACATAGCTAGAAGCGCTACTGTGGAGCAGGTGTCTGAGGCTTTAAATTAGCATTTCCTATTCATGCTAATGGCTGAACCCTGTTCCCCCCATGAGGAGAGTTGAGCGTGCTCTCTCCTCCAGAACACAGTGCATGCTAATAAGAACACACTCTACAATCCCCGCTCTGTGTGTCTTGGCTAATCTTGTTTTATCACCTTTGTTAACATCTCCATGAACAACAGATTTAATCCAGGCAGAGATTACCGTAATGTGACTTCTGCTTTCCCAGATGGAGTCTGCACCCTTCAGTCTATAAACATTTGTATTCCCTGTGGTAGCGCAGACAAAGGCGGATGAAGTGAAATGCTAGCCATATAACGGCAGGTTATGAACTGTGTCTGAATGCTTGAAGTGCAGAGGTTAAAAACGCGCTGCATCAATGCAGAGGAAGGGAATGCGAGAGGTGACCCCTTGTGAGCCCTTGATGCCATTTCAGGCAAAACTGCCGAGTGGAGAGTCAACAGTTGCAGAAGCCAAAGAGATACAAGAGATTCTGTTCATCTCAGGAGATTGTCTTCAATCATGAAGCATAAGGTGCCAGTGCTTTGGCCCTGCATTCAGGGAGCAGTGAATTACCTTGTGCAAGATTGCCAGACAGATGTAATAAGACTCAGCTTTGGGTTAATTATCCAATGGGAAGTCAAAGCTCACAATCTGGGCTACTTATCAAAAGGGCAGGGTCACCCTTGGACGAGAGCAGGTAACAGAGGGCACACAACAGTTTCGGAGTGAAGAAAGAACTAGACTGTAAACTCTAGGCTCAACCTGTCTTCAGAAACGCAGTGTTTCAAAGTACAAAATATTGGTGTTGTTAATATTTTGATAGTCACATTTAGCAGAGTCATAATATAGATTACAATTTGCAATGACATAAACAATTAGGTGTTTTAGATAAAAACACTTTGCAAGTACACTTTATGTATGTAGATAAGGTCTCATACATGATAAAAACATAAAGAATTTTGCTTTTGTGAACAGTTTCATATGCGTAATTATTTTTATACTGTACAAACTGTATTTTTAGTAAAAGGTAAACAAGGCAAGCATAATGGACACAGGAGTGCAGCTTAGAATGATTCTTAGAAAAAAACGTACAAACATTTATATGTTTTTGTATGTGTAACAGAGTCCACTAGTGGAGTGCTATGCAGGTAAACCTCACCCATTTGACCTCTAAAAGGTGCTCTAGCGTAAGACGTTAGAGGCCATGTTCTTTAAGGCTGATTTATACTTCTTCGTCAAGCGCATGCGTTGGCGCAGCCTTGGTGCGGTCGCATAGCCCTCTAAATACTCTAAATACTAAATACACACCTCTCGAAATATTTAACTACAGGTTGCAACGACACATAGCGCAAGCTCTGTGATTGGTTGGCTTGGTACCGGTAACGAGAGTGGGCTGCGCTGAGAGGCGCAAGCCTGATGGAGCGAGTGTTTACAAGTATTGTGTGCCGTGAAGTAGCTCCAGATGTAAACTATTGTTTGGTATGTATCTTATAATTAATTTCAAGTTTTAGCTACTTGTAGCGTTCAGAAAAAACTAAATACTCACAAAGAAACTTGACACAGAGGAACATGAAAACCTACTGCCAGCTAGCGTTTCGGAAGTGTTATAGCAGAACAACACAGACAGCATGCAGAACTATAAATGCACGGCTACGTGCAAGGCAGGCGCCATGTGTCACGCTGATCACTTGATGCAGAAGTATAAATCAGCCTTTGTTAGAGCAACTGACTCCTATGCAAAGAATTGCCAGTTCGATCCCAGCTCAGAGTGGGTTTGGTGCAGTACACTTGGGGGCTCGTCCGGGATGGGAGTGAGGTTTAAAGGGGTGAATGTAATGGAGGCTAGCTAGTGAAGTGCTATGCAGGTAAGCCTCATCCCTTTGACCTCTAAAAGGTGCTCTAACAATAGACGCTAAAGGCCATGGTCTTCAGCCTCCTTGTTAGAGCAACTGTCAGAGCTTGTTAGAACAACCGACTCCCATGCAAAGAATCGCTGGTTCAATCGAAGCTCAGAGCGGGTTGGGTGCAGTATGACTGGTGGGTTACACTTGGGGGCTTGTCCGAGATGGGAGTGAAGATTAGATGGGTAAGTGTAATGGAGGCCAGGTAGTGAAGTGCAATGCAAGTAAGCCTCACCTCTTTGACCTCTGAAAGGTGCTCTAGCAACAGATGTTAGAGGCCATGGTCTTTAGCCTCCTTGTTAGAGCAACTGACTCCTATGCAAAGAATCACCAGTTCAAGCCCAGTAGGACTGGTGGATTACATATGTATAATACCATCTTTCTTCAATCATCAAATTACAAAAAAAAATGGATTACTGCATGTGCGAGGTGTTTGCAAAACAGCGTCTATGGGCAGGACAGTAGATTTGACATTGTTATCTCTTCTGGCTGCCATTATCGGTCTCACACATTTTCCCTTTTCTGAAAGTCCTGATAGCACCATTGTGCAGTTTTTCTTTTAATATTTCAGCAAATAGGATTATAAAAATTTATTTGTTGTACTCACAAATTCCCTGTGCTATAAGTTTATCCAACTATGACAACTTCTTCTACTGAGAGACTACTAGAGAGCATTGTGTACATTTTGGCAAATCTGAAATACGTTACCTATGGTACATTTTGTTATATGTTTCAGAAACACCACCTACTTGTACACGTCTGCGAACCACTGACCTAAACCATACCATAAACCCAGTCAATAGTGTTTTCAAAAGCAAATGAGAAAAGTGAGCTGTGACCACGTACTTTTACCTTGATTTTACACTGCTTTTATCTCTTTTGTGGAACTACTGTATGCTTCACCAAAACTGAACACTATCGAACACCGTACAAAGAGAGCTATAGAGCAACCATGATAGTAAGTTCTTTATGGTGATAAAACAGTAAGGCAAAATGTATTAAATTACAAATTATAAAATAATCCTTTGTCGATATTTAGTTCCTGTATATATCATTAGTGTGAAAAGGAACGGAATGATTTGTCGTCTTACAGCCCCATAGTGTTAAAATACAAATTCACAGTTTTATAAAAATGTAGGCACATTTTTCCAATGAGCCTGTGTTGTCTTTATTCATTTGACCAGATGGGAAATGGTTCCCTGACTGACCCTTCTTTCCCCCAAGATGTTTTCTTTTCTATTTCTATCAATAAGGGAAGTTTTGGTTCTTGCCACTGTTGGCTTTTTCGGTTGGCTTGCTTGGTTGGTGACGGTGGATCTGCTCTTCAGTAAATCAATTATTATTACTGACATACATGCATGCTGAACTCATCTGAATCAATTTTGAACTAATCAGAAGAACACCATCATTTTACCACTACTCTGCTGCCTACATTGCATAAAGTGCTATACAGACTTGAACCAAACAACCCAGGCTCATTCTGATTAGGTACTGCTATACACATTTCTGCAGAGAGCAAAATACGTCCCGGAATCTACTTTTTTTTTTTTGGCATTTTTTGTTTTTGTGAATTCACCAGAGGCCGCTGTGTACGCTTTTTCAGCTCTCAAAATTCTCTCACAAGTGCTATTTGCGCCTGCTGTTCTCGCGCAAAATCCACCAGAGGCCGTTGTCGACTGATTGACTGACTGATGGACTAACCAACCGATCCCCCCCACCCTCCTCTTCCCTAAACCCAACCATTCATTTATTTATTAATTTTCCTTTGACTTAGTCCCTTTATTAATCAGGGGTCACCACAGCAGAATGAACCACACAAACCCAACCAATAGTGTTTTCAAAAGCAATCGAGAAAAAGAAAAGCCCTTATGGCAGCCTGATTTTCAGATTTTACCATGTTCTCACCCTGTAATTTACTTTTTTATTTTATTTTTTGGCTTTTTTTCTTACCTGCTTTCTGGAACCGTTCTTCACTGGACCTGAACCCCATTGTCACGATCAACTCCACTCTGCATTTCAAGTCCACTGACAAGTGTCAAACTACTGTGTCAAAGCCGTCCATATGGAGGTAAGTGGTCAGCTGGTAAGCGAGAAAAGGAGAGGCATCATTCCGCCCCTTAGCGTTTGTTTTAGAGAAGATGCGTAGCTCTGGCTACATAATTTGCGATCTGCAGAAATATTTATAGGGCTACGTTTTCAGAATGAGCCTATGTTGGAATCAAATGTTCAACGTGAAATAAATCTCCTTTCTTCCCCATTTTGAAATTCAACGTTATCTAAATATCTAAACATACCTATACAAATTTACAAGCTGACCTGAGGATAAACACAGCAACATTTTGTGATAAAATCAAACAGTTGATCATAGCTATGAGTGCAGTCAATTATCAGCAAAACGATACCAGGCAGGCTGTTTTAGTTTCGAATAATAGCTGGATTTTGAGTTCACACTAATTGAGATATGACCAGTACATTAATGCCACTGCACAATCACAGCATATGTAAAATTTCACCCTAAATGGCTGGTAACTGGCGGATAAACCCAGACTATAGGTAATGGCCAGTAATCATCCTAACTCAGAGTGCACCTTTATTTATTTATTTATTTATTTCCATGGCCTGATGTTTGGGGTTAAAGTATCAGACTGTTGTTGTTCCATTTAGCAGATCACAGAAATTGATTTGCTGCCCAAGGAACAGCCTTTTCCCCACTCCACTCATGCTGCCGGGTGGCATTCAGCTCACATAATCAAGAATGAACGTTGTCTGTCTACCCAATCTAGCCCTCGGTCCCAATGGGAGAGGGGACTAGTAGCGAGAAAATCTGCATGAATACTAATTCAGCCTCTCGGCTTTAACAGCTTTCGCAAAGCCATCTCAAAGGAATTCACAGAACATCACGTCTTACCATATTAATTACTCCATGGGCATGAAGCGGAAAAAAGAGGCAGAGATCACAGGAAACCTATAAGGAGGGACTTGCTGCTCCAACTTAAATGTGGTTAATTATAATTTGATTTTGTGCATTAGATGGAAGGGCCCAATGGTCTAGAATGACGCTGAGAGCTCAATCCGCAATGATGTGTTCTCATCAGTATATGGCTTACTTACCTTGAAGTCTAGAATTGAGGCCTGTTGACACAGTCTATAATAACTGTACAAATAACAATGATTAGGAAAGACCGGGGATAGTTGTAACACGGGTCAGTTGTTCATTCATTCATTTTCTTTTTGGCATGTTCCTGTTATTAATCTGGGATCGCCACAGCGGAATGAACCGCCAACTTATCCAGCATATGTTTTATGCAGCGGATGCCCTTCCAGCCGCAACCCATCACTGGGAAACACATACACACTCATTCACACACATACACTATGGACAATTTAGCCTACCCAATTCACCTGTACCGCATTTCTTTGGACTTGTGGGGGAAACTGGAGCACCCGGAGGAAACCCATGCGAACAGGTGAACTGGATAGGCTAAATTGTCCAGAGTGTATGAGTGTGAATAAGTGTATATGGATGTTTCCCAGAGATGGGTTGCAGCTGGAAGGGCATCCGTTGCGTAAAACATATGCTGGATAAGTTGGCGGTTCATTCCGCTGTGGCGACCCCAGATTAATAAAGGGACTAAGCCGAAAAGAGAATGAATGAATGAACATTTTAAATAGTATTAACTCATAGAAATAACAATAGAAACAGTTGTTTCCAGTCCTCAGCCCTTCAGTTCCACTTGAGGTCTCCATGACCTCTGACCTAGTTTGGTGGCTCCTGAAAATAGTTACAAAGAGACAGGCAAATGCACTGAACATTTTTATATTAAGCAATGTGTTAACTTTCAAAAATCATTTCAAAGTTAAATACTTATTCAAATATTCAAATATTTAATCGAAAAAAAATTATGAGAAACAGGATGATGAGAAAAGGATAAATGTTGATCCAGGTGAAAATCTGAATCCTTCAGTCTTGAAGAGCTCAACGATACAGAGAGAAAGGTAACAAATGTTATAACTATCTCTGGTCTCCCCTATGATAACATCCTATTTTTACACCGGACAACACCTGACATTGTTGCCTATCCAAGTTTTAGGAAGAACAAATAATAACTTGACTTCTAGTTGATCATTTGATATCAAAAGTGGCTTATATGAAAGGCAAAGGCCTCTTATTTTACCAAAACAAAATATGACCATGCCTTGATTTTTAATGATTTATTTAGGACAGTAAGGTCTGACTTTGCTTAGATAAAATTCTTGTCCTTTAACAGAAATAATGTACAGTATAGAATATAAAGTCATGATGCAGTGGAAAAAGAATGAATATTGTGTATGACTCCTATGAGCTTGGAGGGCTGCATCCATACATCTCTGCAATGACTCAAATAACTTATTAACAAAATCATCTGGAATGGCAAAGAAATTGTTCTTCCTGGACTCCCAAAGTTCATCAAGATTCTTTGGATTCATCTTCAATGCCTCCTCCTTCATCTTACCCTAGACATGCTCCATAATGGTCATGTCTGTTGACTGGGCTAGCCAATATTGAAGCACCTTGACCTTCTGTGTTTTCAGGAACTTTGATGTGAAGGCTAAGTATGAGAAGGAGCGCTATCCTGCTGAAGAATTTGCTCTCTTGTGGGTTTGTAATGGGCAGCACAATTGTCTTAATACCTCGGGTTGTTGATGTTGCCATTCATTCTGCAGATCTCTCGCACACCCGCAAATGGAATGTAACCCCAAACCATGATTTTTCCTTTACCAAACTTGACTCATTGTAGTGAGAATCTTGGGTCCATGTGGGTTCCAATGGGTCTTTTGCAGTATTTGTGATGATTGGGATGCAGTTCAACAAATGATTCCTCAGAGAAATCTACCTTCTGCCAAATTAAGTTATTATTTGTAGCGCTTACAAGTGGGATATATGACAAAACTTAATGTTTACATGGCAAATGCTTACATTCATTAAAACAGATAAACAGAAATATCATTCTGAAAGTGATTTGAGCAAAAGTGTTCCTCTCTACATTTACTGTAGTGGTGTATGGTCTATTTGTATAAATATACCACAATAGTTATAATTATAGGTGTTGTTTCCAGTATAACAATCACTTACTTTAGTTTTAGAAAGGGAACAGCTATATAAATCTGTACAAGAACATTACTTTTATTATTACAAACTTTTAAATATTATTTAAAGAACAAAATCTAATAAATAAAACAAAATAAAAATTAAACTTACAGGTGAGAAAATTTAAACTTATGTGTTTTTCACCTAATGCACATTTTAAAATTGAAATAAGTAAAAAAAGGGTTTCTGATTATGAACAGTTTTATTCAATTTGCCTTAAACCCTCTTCGAAAAATGAAAAGCATTACTTTTTCCTCAAAGTAGTATTTTACTTTAAACCAGCAATTTTCATGTTGTGTGGCTATGAAAAAGTACTGGTATAACATTTTTATGTATTTCTATATCCATACTGAAATCACCAGCCGATCTTTAAAATAAAATAACTATCGATAGCATAGTTTAACATTACTTGTATTTAAAAGTCCAATTTTGCTTAGATTTTATAGTATTTCTTTTTTTTTTCTAAATAAATATAAATATAAAATGTAAATATTTAAGAACCAGTTCAATTCAATTAATTCATGTCTATAAAAACAATAGTTTACCTTTGAGTGAATGTATTGTTTTGGATGTATTTTTTTCTTGGGCAGAAGAAATTTTTATTATTTATTTAATTTTTAAATAAAATAAAATTATATATTTTTTAGTTTCAACCGAGTCGAAATTATAATATTAGGAAAATTTATACATTTAGTTGTAACAAATAACAATAATTTTTTTAGGTTTGTCCAAAAAAAAACTATTCTTTGTTGTACGTGTAAACCAGAATAAAAATCTACATTCTACCAAAGCAAAATAAATAAATAAAATTATGGTCTCTGTAACATTATTTTAATCTTGACCATGATTTGTTATTTAGAATACATTTAATTTTTTAGTTTGAACCAAAGTTAAATTGTAATTTAATAAAAACTAAACATTTTAGCTGAAACAAATAACAGTAACTTCTTAAAGTTGGTTTAAGTATATATTTTTTTCAGTATAAGCTGCTTAATATGCAGTTTAATCAAGTATGGAGCATCATTGTTTATATATATACAGTTGAAGTCAGAATTATTAGCCCCCTTGAATTATTTGCCACCCTGTTTAATTTTTTCCCCAATTTCTGTTTTTTTTTTAACACATTTCTGAACGTAATAGTTTTAATAACTCATCTCTAATCACTGATTTATTTTATCTTTGCCAAATAAATAATATTTTACTAGATCTTTTTGAAGACACTTCTCTATAGCTTAAAGTGACATTTAAAGGCTTAACTAGGTTGATAAGGTTAACTAGGCAGGTTAGGGTAATTAGGCAAGTTATTGAATAATGATGGTTCATTCTGTAGACTATCTAAAAAATAGCCTAAAGCGGCTAATAATTTTGACCTTAAAATGGTTTTTAAATAATTTAAAACTGCTTTTATTCTAGTCGAAATAAAACTAATAAATCTTTCTCCAGAAAAAAAAAATATTATCAGACATACTGTGAAAATTTCCTTGCTCTGTCAAACATCATTTAGGAAATATTCAAAAAAGAAAAAAATATTGTGATTTTTTGATTAAACGCGATTAAAATCAAAATTAAGTTCCTGCTAGAAAAGTTTGCATCGTTCTCTGCAAAATTACGAATAGACCTTTGCTTTCTGAATGTATATGGTGCCAGTTATCAAAAATAAGTAATTCAATTCATCTTTATTTTTATAGCGCTATTGCAATATAAATTGTGTCAAAGCAGCTTCACATAGAAGTTTTAGTAAATTGAAACTGTGTCAGTCCAGTTTTCAGAGTTGAAGTTCAGTTTGGTTCAGTTTAGTGTGGTTTAATTTTCACTGCTGAAAGTCCAAACACTGGCATGACCATTTCTCCTCTGGTCAAACTTCTTATGCAGAGCTGCAGTCTAGGCGCCGGAGGCTGGGGAATGCTGGACGTCTAAAGAAGCAGCAGGTGTAAGTAGGTCACCGGCTGGTGTTTAGGCTGGCTGGTGTTTAGGTTTCTAGGAATCGGTCTCAAAGTTAATCATATTGAAAACTTTATTAAATACTAAAGTTTACTTTGAGACATACACTGGCTTAATTTGACATATTTCAGTGTTAAAAATTTTCATTTAGTTTAATACACAATGTTGTTATTATTAGTGATAATAGATACATTTATGCAATACATATAATAATAAGTGTACTTTTATTTATTTATTTTCTCTCTTTTTAACTTTCTTTCTCAGATTTATGAATGTGTGTATTTCGAGTAGTCTGCTAGTTAGGAAAGAATGAAAATGTGAAAAAAATTACAATTGTCACTAGTCTCCCATATTTTTTAAAGGGATTAATTTTAGGTATAGACCATTTCAATGTGTTCATGTCTTTGGCCCATGAACATTTCCTACTTGTCATTAAACTATTTCATAACGAGAGGCAATTCAATTATAACCTAATGTTAAAACAGATAACATTATTTGGTAACGCTTTATTTTGATGGTCCATAAGGTACCTATAAGGTAGCTAAACAAGTTGGTGTGAATGTCATTAAGTATGATTTGTATAACTTATATATTTAAGTTGTTTTCCACAATGCACAAGTAATAATGTGCAATGTAAAAAATCCTGGTTGCCTTAAATTTTTAAGCTGAATCAAATTAACCTTATGAGTCCATTGAACTTATGTTAAACTGACTTAAAACAGCTTGCGTAACTTACTAAATTAAGTTAATCATGTTCTAACTTAATTTTGTAAGTTACAATGACCTAAAAACATATGCTGTCAGGACTAATTGATCATATACTTTTTTACAGTGTGGTAATACTATTAATTTACTATTAAGCACTATTAATTTCCAATATTAACTAATGGCTTACTACCTGCTTATTATTAAGATACTGGCTGTTTATTAGTACACATGATGTTATTCTACAGCCCTAATACCTTACTAAAAACAGTACATGTGTATGTTATTTAGCTAAATGGCTTGTTAATAGCAAGAATTTCAACTTAAAATAAAGAATGACCATTAATGTTAAATAAAGTGTGTTTTTTGCCAGCGCAGGTATAAGAAAGCCAAAAGCACTACAATACCTATGCTAAAGGGGGACAAAAAATATTTAACATTCTGCACAGCCCTTGTTTCCCTAACCAACAAGCCTAATTTACATATTATAAGATGGCCTTTGCTTGGACACCAATAAATCGTGTCAGGTAAACTGTATGCCTCCAAGTAAAAGATGATTTAATTGTCTATATCTGAATGAATCAAAACGTGAAACGTGGGCTTGAATGATGAAAAGCTCGGCCTTTGTGTCTTCGCTGCACATCCTCAGAAACGCTGCGAGAGAAAACCACAGGCGAGTAAATGAATATTTCATAAAGGTCTATTGAAACAGAAGATCAAATGACCTTGTTTTAAATCATTATTCCCTGATAAAAATAAAAGTGGATAGGGGGAGAGTGGAAGGGACACACTCGAAACTTCAACTTGTTGAATAAGCGCGCATAAATTACACAAACATGCAATATGCAAATAGCACAATGCTAGCATATCATTGTTAATGAGAGTGTTTAACTTGCCTGCTCGCTTTCATCTAGGTCTTCCTTTCTTTTATTGTCTGAGATTGTTCCAGAAACAAAAACACGTGTCTGGCCTTGGCTGCATATATTGTTCATGAGCAGAATCCAAGTTAAGACTAGCTGCGATGTCGCTACCAGTTTAGCCACTTAAATGGAAAATCACCACCAATACGAGGCTTAAGTTAAACATGTTTACAGTGGGCTGAGGGATAATTGTAAATTAGCAAAACGGCAGGATAATGGTGAGAGCTGTACCAACAATTATGTTAACAGACCTATTAAAATAATAAATAAAAAAAATCAAAAGAGCTACATGTACAGTTGAAGTCAGAATGATTAGCCCCTCTTAGATTTGTTTTTCTTTTTTAAATATTTCCCAAATGGTGTTTAACAGAGCAAGGACATTTTCACAGTATGTCTGATAATATTTTTTTCTTCTGGAGAAAGTCTTATTTGTTTTATTTCGGCTAGAATAAAAGCAGTTTTTAATTTTTTAAAAACCATTTTAAGATCAAAATTATTAGCCCCTTTAAGCTATGTTTTTTTCGATAGTCTACAGAACAATCCATAATTATATATTAACTTGCCTAATTACCCTATCCTGCCTAGTTAACCTAGTTAAGCCTTTAAATGTCACTTTAAGCTGTATAGAAGAGTCTTGAAAAATATCTAGTCAAATATTATTTACTGTCATCATGGCAAAGATAAAATAATTCAGTCATTAGAAATGAGTAATTAACCCTATTATGTTTAGAAATGTGTTAAAAAATTCTTCTCATTGTTAAATAGAAATTGGGGGAAAAATAAACTAGTTAGGAAATTTGCATTGTAGGCATACATTAAAATATGAATGTATACATTTTTTTTCTAAGAAATGTTCTTTAAACTAAGGGGGAAAATGGTTCTTTGAAAGTATGTACAAAAGCAGGTGAAAAATGTAAATAAACAAACATGGTGGACGGTACTCCAGAATCTCGGCGCAAGTACCCGGATGACCTAACGCTTCCTAGTAGCTGAGATTCTAGAGTGAGCGGCCACCAAGTTTGTATTTTATTTACACTTTTCACCCACTTTTGAAGTTCTAATCGAAATCATGTCCAACGCACAATGTACTTTGGCCAATATCAGCGATTACAGTGTGGACGGTTCTACACTTTACCAGTAAGAGTAAATCATCTGGGAACCTTTGCCATACTTTTTCATACGATTTGGGACATACTAATTCTCAAATGTAATCTTTAAATACTATTTAGGATGGAGAGTATGCGAATTGGGAAGCAATAGAATTCTAAAAAAGTATGCGAGAAGTATCTGGATTACTTACTGTACTACTTTCACCGAGATTCTGGAGTGCGCATTCGATGGACGCTAAGCTATTCCATGATGCACCGTGAGAGAATTCATGAATGGGAGTGAAGCAGCTCCATTCATAATACTCACAATCCTACTGTATAGAACGAACTTTTCTATCGGTCGAGTAGTACATTCAAGTTCAAATGCAGTACCTATTGCATAGTAGTTGATTTCAGACACAGCCAATATATTTTATTTTGAGAAACATTTAAAATATTTTGGAACAGTAAACATGTCTGGACAAATAATTCAAATGAAGACTTCTACTATCTTCATTAGTTTCAAAAACACAGATTTCAGAATTTTAAAGAATTAGAAAATGGCACCTTTGGATCTCTTTTCTGTTGGAGATACTGTTGTCCTAAAAAACAAACAAACAAAAAAAAAAAACATAAAAAAAATCTTACATATACCATGGGAACAGAAAATTTTGGCGGTTTGAAAACCTTGACTTTTCCAAACCGCGGTATACATTGGGAACAGTTATCATGAAATTGAAATTGAAATTGTTGACACCAGTGTTTGTGGTAACGTGTTATAAGTAACTCACATTACATAATAATATTAGTTTTCCAAAGTAACGAGTAAAGTAACGCATTACTTTTCAATTCAATTCAAATCATGTTTATTTCTATAGCGCTTTTACAATGTAGATTATGTTTACATAGAATTTCTAGTAAATTAAAGAATAGAATTGAAGAATTGAAGTTTAGTTTAGTTTAGTTTAGTTTAGTGTGGTTCAATTTTGAAGGGCAAACACTGAAGGGCAAATCCGCGAGTTACTTTTTACCTTACTTAATTGGCTTTTACAAAAATATAATGGGGGATAAAACTGACTTTAGTCTGGTTGAATCATACACTCAATGAGAGAGCGTGCTGCGAGGGAACAGGGAGTAGCTCACACTCATCATCATCAAGTCTCTTTTTTCACAGCAAATGAGCCACTGTACTGTTCTGGTAACTGAATAACTAAGAATATGGATTTATTTTGAGTCAGAGGGGGTATCCGGTATGCTAGTACTGAAGACGCAAACAGTTTCATGACAACTCCGTTGAATTTAATGAACTGGTTTAACCAGTTCACAGAGAAGACCTAGTTAAAAACAAATATTTCATTCACAAATCGCCCGCCATCACTACAGACAGTCAGAAACAGAAACAATGGCAGGCCAGAGACTTACATTTTTGCAATGGATCCCTGTTATTTTGAACACATCGAAGAAAAAAAGTGGATTGTTGTTAAGTGTAGATTATGTGTAAGTAAAACTCTTGACAACTGCAAAAATCACGGCGTTGGAAAAAACAAAACAAAAACAAAATGGGATGCAAAGCACTATTGCTTGTATTGTAAAAGAGTATTGCTTGTATTGTTTAAGAGATGCAGCCACTGTCTACTGTAGTGTCAATGCGACTTCGTTTTGTAATATACTGTAGTAAGATTTTTTTCTCTTTTGGGAAACGATTTACACATTTGTTAAGGCCATGCGAAGCAATTTATTCAATGTATAAACCTCAAAGATTTATTTTCATTTGGGGATTTTTTTATCATCTTACTGTTTGATGTTTTATAAACAGTTTATTGAATCTGTTTTATCTTTCTGCATTGTAGCTTGGTACGGTAATCTGAGTCTGTCAAATAAGAACAGGCCTTGGGAAGGTGGTAGACAAGATCATCAGATTTAACCAAACTGGTTCAATGGTAATTAATTTACCTTAATAATGTCTTAAAGAGAGCTCAGGGTATCTTATGCACCCTAGATCACCCATTGTATTCTGTGTTTTAGCTTCTGCCATCAGGATATCATTTTAGAGTTCCTACATGCAGGACAAACAGAATTAAAAATTGAATTTCAGATGCAAAAACCTCTAAGTGCCATCTGAAATGTTCTTCTATTAGCCTTTTTCTTAGGCTCCTATGTCTTGATTCAGTAATTTCACTTATCATGACAAAGAATAAGTTATTTTCATCGCTTTTAACATGAAATAACTGAACAAAAATACAAGAGGCTGAGAAAAAAATGCTCATTGTAGAAGAAAATTCCGGATGATACTTAGAGGTTTTTGCATCTGAACTCTTCAATTATTTTTTTTTATGGTGGCCATTAGGCCATTAAATGAGTCCAGCGGGGAGGGAGATGCATCTAAAATTTGACTTATTGTATGTTTTATGGTAAAAATTTGGTAATTTGTACATGGAACTTCGCCTGTGTTATGCCACCTTGATGCAATTTTAGTTTTTCTAAACGGGATAATAAAGTTGAGTCTGAGTCTTCTGTCCCACGTGAAAAAAAAAATACTATCATGTTTTGAATCATACTATAGTAAAGCAGTTGAAAAGAGTTGCTACAATAATTATAATTATATCTTTTTTATATATATTTTATATATTATATTTATATATATATATATATATATATATTTATATATATATATATATATATATATATATATATATATATATATATATATATATATAATTATATATTATTAAAAAAAAAAAAAAATATATATATATATATATATATATATATATATATATATATATATATATATATATATATATATATATATATATTCTGTATATATATAGTAATTCTGTAGCAACTATAGTAATATAAACTAATTACTGAGTACTTTAGTTTTTATATAGGGTGTTTTATACTACAATACAACCCAATTTAATGTAGTAAAACTAAAGTTTAATTAATACAGATTATCAGTTCACTAATTAGTTAATGCTACAGTGTGCTGTTGTGATTGTAAATACTATAATATATACATTACAATACACTTTGTATGGTAAAAAAAAAAAAAACATTGGTAACACTTTACTTGAAGGGGTGTTCATAAGACTGTCATTAAAACAGTATAATCATCATCATATAATCATGACATGACATGTCATGGATGTAAAAGATTTTATGCATGCTTATAACAACTGTCCTTAAGTGTCATTTGCTCAGTTATGACTTTTAAATACAAAGATGACAGTGTTTGTTATGACAACTTGACATTAACAAGACAACAAAATTTGTCATAAGTCTGTCTAAAACATGATTGTCATAAAGCCATTATAAATATGTCATAAATTTTATAACACTGTCATAAATATATATATTTTTGACATCAACAAGCTTAAAATTAAAAAATTAAATTAAAATGTCATTAAAATAATGATGCTGATAATTGATAAATGATAATTATTTGAAAGAGTAATAACACATTAATGAGACATGTTAATGATAAATACAGTTTGTTCCACTGAAAACATGATCCAAAAAAATCCTGACACAATTATAATGCCCCTTGACAATCATGTTTATGACAGATTTAAGACAAGTTATGCTGTTTTGCTAATCTCAAGTTATCAGGACAAAAATGAACACTGCTTGTGATGCATTTGTTTATGGCAAGTTGTCATAACAACAACCCAAGCTCATTCTGATTACGTACTCCTATTCTGGAGAGAGCAAAATACGCGCCTGCAGTTCTCACGTAAATCGACCAGTGGCTGCTGACAAATGACTGACTTACTGACTGACCAACCGACCGATCACCCCACCCTCCTCCTTCCCTAAACCCAACCAATAGTGTTTTAAAAAGCACAGATTGGCCCACCCACCCCTTTCCCTAAACCCAACCGCAATGTTTAAAAAAGCAATCCAGAAAAAGAAAAGCCCTCTGATTTTTACCATGTTTTCAGTTTTTTTCCATATTCTCAACCTGTTATTTACTTGTTTATTTTTTAACTTTTATTTTTGTCTTGCTTTCTGGAACCATTCTTCATTGAACTCGAACTCTGTTGTCATGGTCAACTCCACTCTGCGCCTCAAGTCCACAGACCAGGGCTTGACATTAACACCCGCCAACCTGCCAAATGCGGGTAGATTTCACCTGTGGTGAGTTAGCTGCTCTCACTAGCCACTTAAAAATAATATTTAAATTGCTAGTGCTGGCTGGTCACTTAAGATTAGAATGTTAGCTTAAGAATGTTTGTCAATATGCGGGAAAATGTGATCTTAGAATCGAGGAGCAGCATGACAGATAACTGTTCAGGCGAGCAAAATAAAGCAGGTGAATAATGAATGAGAGGATCACGCGCATGGTGAGACGCAGGCTTTCTTCACTTCACAGCTGATGTGATGTACGTGAGTGTTTTAAAAGCTTGCACGCTCACGTTTCTTTGCACTAAGCAACCGTACCTGAAATGCAACTGGTTCTCTTTGAAATAGACTGGAAAAAATATGATGCTCGTGCACCCACAGTCCTGCTACTTTCGAGAGCTCGAGATTCTTTGTAAGCTTCTTTTGCTTTAACATATTATTAATAGACCTAAGGTTAACCGTGTGTACGCGACCATCATTTCATTTGTGTTCACACGGAATGTTTTTCACCTGCTTTGTTTTGTTTACAGTTATTTTTGTTAATAGGGTGTAATTATCACCCTTTACAATAACATTGCAACGAGGAGGCATGTGGACATAACACAAAATCTAAATCAAGTAATTTTAGCATGCCAAAGTCAAATTTATGCATATAAAATATATTTTCCCAACAACAAAATTGTGGCTAGTGAAAATGGTAAGTGGCTAGTAACATTAGAAAACTACTCGCCACAGTTGATGGAGATCAAAAAAGTTGTCAAGCCCTGCCGGCGACGTATATGTCGAGCTACTGGACATACTGGTAACAGCGGAAAAGCCATCCATATGGAGGTAAGTGGTCAGCTTGTAAGCGAGAAAAGGAACGGGGTCATACCACTCTGTAGCATTAATTTTAAAGATGAAATGCAGCTCTGGCTACTTAATTCACAATCTCCAGAAATGTATATAGGGCTACGTTTTCAGAATGAGCCTATGTGGCATAACAAAGCCATTTGCATTTAAAATGACACAACTGAGCAAATGACACTTAATAAAAGTTGTCCTAGGCATGCATAAAATCCAAGGCAATTTATAACTTTTTTAATGGCTAATTCAAATGAATTCATATATGATCTAATTTGTACAATTTAGTGTGATTTGCTCATCGCCTAATGATAGTTGGGTTTAGGGGTGGAGTTTGGAGCCAAACCTCCAAATTTTACTTTTTCGTACGTCTGAACTAGCCACTAAACTAACAAAACGTAAAATAGTTCGTGAGATCAGGCTGTAAAATCTTTGTGTAATGTGTAAACTCACATTTATGATTTTAAAGGTTTCATGACAGTCTTATGAACGTCTGTTGAAAGTACAGTTTCACCTAAAGACATTTTACCTAAAATTATTGTGTTTTGGCACTGCTAATAAGCTGATAGTATAAATTGGGTGTGGCAAATATAAAGAAAGCATTTTATGAGTAAAGAGCATTGGCTCCTTGACCGGAGCTGAGATCCACTGTTCTGAGTAGCACTGTAAAATCCCCCATTTGACCTTTTTTATTAGTTATTAGTTAATTTATTAGTTAAAGATGCTTAAATTTCTCATTAAATCTAAATTTACAATGTCTATATTGCTGGCAAAAGAACGGTTCCAGAAAGCAGGTAAGAAAAAAATAGAAGCCAAAAAATAATAAATAACAGGGTGAGAATGTGGTAAAATCTGAAAATGTGGTAAAAATCAGGCAAGGGCTTTTCTTTTTCTGGATTGCTTTTTAGGTTGGGTTTAGGGAAGTGGGTTGGCAGGTCAACCTGTGCTTTTGAAATCACTATTGGTTGGGTTTAGGGAAGGTTGAGGGCGGGTCAGTCGATTGGTCAGTCAGTCAGTCATTCAATCAGTCGACAGCAGCCACTAATGGATTTACGCAAGAACAGCAGGTGCGAATAGCTCTCGCTAGAGAAATTTGAGATCTCAAAAAGCGTACACATCGACCTGTGGTGGATTTGCGAAAACAAAAACTGCAAAAAAACCTATTTGGTACTTTCAAGAAATGTACAAAGCAGTACGTTTTCAGAATGAGCCTGGGTTGGGTACAGTTAAATGCAATTGACTCTTTTCTGTAAAGCAATAACATTCAGCAATTCTAGAATGCTACAGTAGGTAACCCTTGTGAAAAAGTCCTGAAAAAAAGTGGTACAGTACGGCTTACTATTTTACAAAAATGAGCCAAACGTGTACAATTAATCTAAGTTGGATTAATATTTAACCCACTAAAGAAAAAAAAAAAAACAGCTTGTTTTGGTAATCTTTAATCAAAATTTGACCATTTGCTTCCCCTCCGGAACAGCAGTTCTTCTCTAATGATAGCACTTTGATGGCTTGGCCAAAATATATTTAGGCTCGAACCAGCGACCTTCTTGCTGTGAGGCAAATGTGCTACCCACTGTGCCATCGTGCAACCCCTTTGAAAAATAATAGCTATTATTATTAAAATAATTATTATTATAGTATCCATGGCACACTGATTACCATTTGTATAATTACAGTTTTACTGAATGGATTAAATACAGAGTGTCAAAAAGAATACCACAACTTTCGGGTTGATGTCACTCGAGTGTCTGGATGGGGTCATATTGAACATCTTTGAACTTGTTTTCTACTGAAAAAAACTTCACATTAATTAATTACCCAAGCTTCCATCATGTTTCTTTGATTCAATACAAATTTTCAAAGTTGTGGGATTCTTTTTGAATCACTCTGTACAGTATAGCAAATTCAAATTTAATCTTTCCATAAAATCAAAAGTGAAAATCCAGTCATCATTTACTCACCATCCACTTCTAAACCTTCTTGAGTTTCTTTCACAAAAGATATTTTGAAGAATGTTCCACGCAATGTCACTGGCTACCAGTTCCCAACATTCTTCACAGTACTTTTCAAAACTGAAAGAAAAAGAGGTATCTGGAACCAGGTGAGTAAATGTAAACCATTTCTTTAGCTTTTAAGGTGCTAACTGATCATTGTCAGTCAATGTTAATCAATGTCGGATGTCATTTTTTATCAGTTTAATGCATTCTGACAACATGTTGCAGTTTCTCTTGATACATCTATATTCATAATTTAATGTACAGTTGAAGTCAGAATTATTAGCCCCCCTTTGAATTTTTTTCTTTTTGAATATTTCCTAAATGATGTTTGACAGAGCAAGGAAATGTTCACTGTCTGATAATATTCTGGAGAAAGATTTGTTTTATTTCGTCTAGAATAAAAGCAGTTTTTAATTTTTTAAAAAATATTTTAGGGACAAAATTATTAGCCCCTTTAAGCTATTTTTTTTAAGAGTCTACAGAACAAACCATCGTTATACAATAACTTGACTAATTACCCTATCCTGCCTAGTTAACCTTATTAACCTAGTTAAGCCTTTAAATGTCACTTTAAGCTGTATAGAAGTGTCATGATAAATATCTAGTAAAATATTATTTACTGTCATCATGGCAAAGATAAATAAATCAGTTATTAGAGATGAGTTATTAAAACTATTATGTTCAGAAATGTGTTGAAAAAATCTCTCCATTAAACAGAAATTGGGAAAAAAATTAAACAGGGTGGCAAATAATTCAGGGGGGCTAATAATTCTGACTTCAACTGTACAACATAAATTCTACAACTAGAACCAGTCTACATTTCGACTCCTTTTCATGACCTGTAAAATTTTTATTTAATGGTCACCTATTTTTCCCCTTTTTCAAGATTTAAGATAAGTATTTTGTGTGTCCAGAATGTGTCTGCTTAAAAGTTTCAGCTTAAAACACCCATCAGATTAATTTATTATATCTTTCAGAACAATGTGATTTAATGATAGTTCTCCCCGCCCCCCACCGTTCCTACATGCCTGTCTGAGGCTGTTCCTCAATATGCGTTCTTGAGCGGTCTTGCGTCCTCGTGTTCTCGTGTAACGTCATCATCAGCTGCCAAAGTTCAGTTCCAATACTCAAGACCGCAAGAACAGAAGACGCGTGAAACTTCCCAAATGTGTTCTTGATATCGAGGACTAACCGATGCAGACTTGAGCACCGAACTCGCTTTGGAAGTCCCAGAAGTCATTGACTGAAGGTGGGAAGCGCAGCATTTGACTTAGATTTATTCTTAAATTTCAGAGATATAATTTATTTACCTCAGGAGTTTCCCTAAATAAAACGGTGAATGTAAACATTACCATGAACATCTTAATAAAGAAATAAACACATTAATGGTGTTTGTTTGCTGAAATTCGTATTAAAATCTGTTTTATTTATATTGTGCAGAATCAGAAAGAGCTTTATTGCCAGGTATGTTCACACATACGAGGAATTTGTTTTCGTGACAGAGCTTGTACAGTGCAACAGGATTAAAGAGACAGGACAAAAAACAGCTAATTAATATTTAAAAAAAAATAGAAGTAGAGAATGCAAATATACAAATTGACAAGTGTATGTAGAGGTATATTACTATATACAACGTTATACGTGCAGCTGTTATGTGCAAATTGGCATGTAAAGTGTGTGGTTAAATAAGTGTATATGTGTATAAAAGTGTATGGCAAGTAGTAATGTTGGTTCCACAATTATTATCATCAAGTGTTCATGAGATGGATTGCCTGAGGGAAGAAACTGTTTCTGTGTCTGACTGTTTTGGTTCAATGTATATTTATAATGTTTTTTATGCAAAGTATATATTTTGAAAAGGGGAAAAACAACAAATCATTGTACGAATGCTGTAATGTTTAAATAATTTACCTTTTAAAACGTGTGAAGGTCATGTGACTATCAGGAAGAACGCAGCATCTCATTTCTCAGAGGACGTGTTCTCTGCCCTCGCGGTCTCTCGAGTTCGCTTTTCCGAGGATACCTGGCAAGACCGGTCTCCACAAGAATGCAAGTCCGTTCTCTGCATTCTTGGAATGAAGAAACAGCCAGAGTGTGCCTCAATCTCTACCTCGGCTGCGTCAGATAAACAGCACAGTGACAGACATAAAGGAAGCAGATCTCAAGTAATGTTTGTGAGAAATATCGCAGTAAGAACTTTCCCAATTATTATCTGATGTGTTTGTTGTGGAGTTGCAATGATGAGTCACACACAATGTCATTACAAAGTTCAAGCACGCACAGCGGACACACAAACGCAGCGTGTGTGTTTTTTTTCATGGCAAATGTGACAAGATACACATTAATATCCACTGCTGTAAGATATCTGTTTAAGTTAAGGTACAAAATAAACCTGATTTAAAGTCCACAAACTGGGATTGAAGTGTCTTCTTTTATAATTGTACTGACATCCAACTGTGGTGATAAAGATGGTAAAATTGCTGTAATTCATTACAAACACGCACCATTTTAAAAACGTTTTAAATTTGTAAAACTCATTCTTGATCACATTTTATGATGACTGATGATCACAGAGAGCTGAACAGATCTTTTAATCCTGGTTGCTTTGTGCACGTCCCGTCTTGTTTATATGATTATATGAGTTACTACGGAGACATGTTAATACTCGGCTGTCAATCAATTTGGTGGGAGGGAAAAACCACACTCCGACATCACGTTGCGGTGGGCCTCAAAATGGGAGGGATTTGGATTTCATTCTAATGTCAGGGAATTTCAAAAAAGAGACTTATTATGTTTATATCACCTCAATATGACTGTGGACAAGCTTTACCTACACACACTTCTGTCCAAACAGCTTACAAACGATGATCTTCATCGTAGGTGTCCTTTAAAACTCATTGTTCACTAAACAATCCACACTTAAACTCCACCACATTAGCAGCAAATAAATGAATAATGATAACAATTATTATTATTAAAACCACTAATAATAATGGTTACACAATGCGATTCTCTGTGTCTTTCCAGTATTTGTAAATAGTTTATTACTAGAAATTTCAGCTCAGTTGTTTCTATAACCCCCCTATATTTTATATTAGCACTTAATTTGCACTTCAGGTTAGATGTTAACTGAATTTCATCGACTTTACGCTTGTACTCTGGACAATGACAATTAAGCTGAATCTAATGTAATCTAAAATATCTCATTATATAACATGTTGTGATTCTGCCCAAAACAAGCAGTTTTCTGGAATATGACTCTTTGAAATGTACAGAATTACATACACACACACGCACGCACGCACGCACGCACGCACACACACACACACACACACACACACACACCAAGCACAACTCTAATAATAGCCAGATAATCACACAGGCTTTCTCCATAAAATAAGGAAAGACTTAAACATGCAGAATTGACTCGTTTTATTTATTAAATGAATGGATTTGCCGTCCAAAGTGAGCCTTGAAATCAGGCACGATCCGCCATTAGCTTCAGACAGATGATTTAAATTGAGAATGTGCCTGAACGTGAATGCTTTAATGACCTTCCCTGCTGGGAGACATTCATGCACGCTTATTTTCGCAGAAAAGAAATCTCGGCATGGACTACTTTAAGACAAAACACCATGCTCTGCTTTGACATGACATCATTTGAAAGTTGACTCTTTTTTTATTATGATGTTAAGACGGTTCCTTTAAAAAGTGTTTATGATGTTGTTACAATGAAACTCTCTCACACGGCTTTCCTCCCATCACACAAGTATCTGTTGACATGATCCTTAACACAGATATTACATGAGGGGTGCTTTTTAGCAATCTCCAAATTATGCAGGCGCATTTGGACGCGTGCGGGTCAAGGCTGGCGGTAGCCATTACAGCTAATGAGTGCGCAGTCGTCCTCTCGCAGGTTCGGCCTCATAAACTTACTTAAAAGCGAACTAATGGAATCATACTGATGGATAGAACGCTGCAGGTTCTGTGTCATTACAGGATAACATGCCTCCGAGCATGTTAAATATACCAGCGCAATGATGAACCAGGAGTCACAGACAAAATGACGATCCCATGCAGATTACCGATGCCTGCGAAAACAGGCAAATCTGTGCACAGCAATTTTAGTTTGCGATGTTATTTTCAGGTCCATTAGAAAAAAGGGTTAGAGTAGTTATCTCTGATTGGCTGTTTGGTGGTGGGGGTGGGGGGGATGGGGACAACAACCGTTATTACTGTAATGATATCGCTGTGTTTGATCAGTGCTCTTTTCAATGCCTAATCATAATTATCCGTAATTTTAACTATCGTGTTGAGTCTAAAAATAGCCATTAGAGGGACAAATTAACAGAGAACTTAAAATGTGACGTGCTTGCATACGTTCATTGTTAAAGTATGGTAACAGAAATCATATGTATAAAAAGCAACCAGAGTGAGGGAGCAAGAACGAAGCAAAAGCGCATTTCGAAAGCCAGGCGAATGGTGAAGTGGACTATCGTCGGAGACACGCTGCGTCGCGCTGAGCTGACGAAAAGGCTTTTTTACACAGAGAGCGTTTGTTTCTATATTGAGATGAGCACAACGCATTTTGTCCTCCTAAATGGGCCACGGCCACTTGAGGGAGTTCAGAGGTGTTTCAGCAGCATGCAGAGTGGCCATTGTGCACTGGCTTTTCATAGGAGTTGACTCAGAGCATTCCACTCCAACTCACCGCCAGATACCTGCAGCGGCTGAAATGCGTAATATTCAGCACAGTGCAAAGGAATCACTTTAAAAACCAAGTTTAATCTATTTCAACCAGGCCCAAGTGTTGTTCAGCTAAAGAGATTCAAGCAGGGTTAACACCAACATGTTTTGAAAACCCTTCACAGTCTTTGGCCACAATAAAGAGGATGGCTCTTTTTGTTTTCATGGAATGTCGCACTCATTCCGGAGTGAAGATTTCTGTTTGTTTTGCGCTTGCACAAAGGCATCTCTTTCAAACAAATTAACTGCTCATTAAAAAAATGCGCCACGCTGTGAACTCTGCAAAGAGAAGCATCAGTCATAAAAATCGTCAAAGTCATGGCTGCTGGTGTTGCAGGACTGAGGACGCAAGGCCATTTCGATTTCAGAATTGCTGTCGTCCGATTCTCCCCAAAATGCTGCAAGTGAAAATATACCAGCGTTAGCATTCTGTAACAGTGATGGGGCAGTGATGAGGTAGCCCATCAAGATGATCTAAATCTAATTCACGTGGACAAAATAAATGAAGTATATAATTTAGGAATAATTAAGAATAATTTAGGGCAAAAAGATCAACAACATGTAAGTAAAAATCCATGATGTTATAAAAGTTATATTCATGTTAGCCTACCCAAGTTTAGTTTACTTAACTTTTATTGTCCACAAGTGGAAATTTATCTTTGGCTTTACCACACAACCACATCAGCGTTCACATTATACATATCACAGAAAAACAGGCAATACAATATATAAAATGTCATCACATAAAAAACATTATAACCCTATATGTACTTAAAAACCCAGTATTTAAAATTCTAACGGCAGTCGGCACAAAGAACATTTGATATACATTTTACTTGAGGTTGCCTTAAACGTCTTTATTAATGGCAAGAGCTGAAATTTTATATTTAAAAGGGAACAATCGTCGATAATAATGTGCTTTCTGTTTAATTCTCATTAAATCAATTTCATTTGGTTGTCTTTGTGCTTTACCTACAACTGAACAAGCAATTTTGAATACTAGACATAGTTAAAAATAAATGGCAACAGTCCATTTAATGACTTAAATGGCAACAGTCCATATACCATGCAATCATGATAAAACACACAACACTTTCAACCAAGTTCTTGTATACCATCTAGAGCTGCACGATTATTCGAAAAAAGATTGTGATCTCAAATCGACCCTACACACGATTTTAATTAAGCTTTTCCGTAAGTCAGCCAATTATTTATTCAAGGTCAGGAGAGAAGTGTAAAGGCAGTCGCACAAGTCTTTACAGCAACATGGACAGCAACTGCTGTCCAAATGGCGTTAAAAGCGTCACATACTGTATTTATAACCTCCTAGGGCTTGAATGTCCACATACGTGGAAAGCACATTTTAGCTCTTAAGTGGCTATTTAAAATACTTTGAATGTTTTAAATTTTGTTACAGACATACAGTGTCATCCTGCAACTGTTTGGAGCATATGAAATGTCCCAAACACTGTTTTTAACTGTCCAAAATGGGAAACAATGTTTTTACTCTCTGATAGTCAAAGCAAGTAAAAAAAAATCTATGTGAAATATGCATTAAAAAAAGTTCAGGAAAAAGTGTTTTATGTAAATTCGGACCAAGAGTCCACATACAGTATATGGACATAATTTTTCTCTAAAAGTGCATCATATTAAAAGATGATACTTAGGTTTTTATTCTAATTAGGTTCTAATAAGCCCAGATAGCAAAGAGAAAAAAAATGCATTTAAAAAAACACCTTGGGCCTTAAGAGGTTATGGTATAATTCACCCAAAAATGTCCTATCTTTATTAAATTAATGATGTATTCGTGGCCGCGAAATAACACATGAGCTGACGAACTGTTTGTTTACTACAGAGAGGACTATTTTTCAATTTATTGTGCATTAACGAGCTGAACATAACTAAAGTCTATTCAAGTCCACTGTTTAAAGTTTATACAAACTTTAGTATTTTCACCAACAGTAGAACTACAC